>NC_049216.1:3959143-3969143 GCF_013347855.1 Anguilla anguilla
TATTTTTATTCAAAACTTTATTTCAAGCTGTGCTGAGGTCATTTCCTGTGAGCCGCCTGGCTGAAGCGTAAGATTTGGCATTGGGCGAACCCGTGATTCTGTGTTGTAACGTGTCACTTCCTGTGTGTTTCTGTGTGCTTCTTCATGCAGAAGTGATTGACAGCGGGACATTAGACTGTGCCGGGATACTGTTAAACCCCCCCCTCCCCCCCCCTTGTGGGGGGGCAGATTCCAAATGCAGAGGGCGGGAGGTCTGGGGAAATTCTGACTATTAAAACCGTCGGTTTTTCCATTTCCACGTGGGTTGCCTATATTTCGAGCGCCTGTAACAGACTTGCACAAACAGCACGGTGGTTCTACCTTCGCACAAAACCTGAAAATAAACCCGAATTAAACCTGAAAATGAAATGCGGGTGCTCCATCGGTGAGAAGTAAACTCACTAAACTGTACCCTTGAGCAAGGTACTTAATCTGCATTGCTTCAGTATATATCCAGCTGTATAAATGGATACAATGTAAAATTCTATGTAAAAAGTTGTGTAAGTCGCTCTGGATAAGAGCGTCTGCTAAATGCCTGTAATGTAATGTAATGTAAAGTAAAGGACGGGGTCGTTTCGTTTCTTTGCAATTCGCCAAAAGAATTAGCTCTCTCGTGCGTCTTTTGCGTTTTTTTTCTTCTTTCTCCTTCAGGAGAGGAGCACGAGGTTTCGTGGATGGAGAACGAGCGCCACGTGCCTCCCCCTTCGGTCGTTTCGTTTAAAAAAAAAAAAAAAAAAAGGAGCCAGCCGTTAGGAACGCGGGCGAAATTTTAACAAAGGGAGTTTGAGAAAAAAATAAAAATAAATAAAACGTTGTTTTCGAAGCGGGCTCAGCTGTTGCTGCCGTCAGACGGCTTAATTGACGTCTTCTGGAGCGGGCCGCTGCCGTGGTTACGGGCGTTTCCATGGCGACCCGAGCCGCCGGCGGGGGGGGATCGGACGCGCCGAAACGCGTACGCTTTCACAGCAGAACCTCAACACTGAAGCGACGTCGGTGGTGATACGACGACGCCGTGCGGACTGGTCTGTTCGCAGTGGAGTGTGGGAAGGGAGTGTAAAGGGTGGTAGCGTGTGTTTGTGTTAGAGCAGTTAGAGCAGTGGTGTCAAACTCGTTGCCATGGAGGGCCGTGTGTATGCAGGTTTTCATTCCAACCAATTAATGCTGCCTTAATTGAGTCCAATTGCTCATTCAGCCATATGCGTTTAACTGCATTGAAGCACAGAATATAAGAAAATTTTTATTTAGACAATGCGGGTCACCATAGACGTCGGGTCACCATTGTGCACAAACCTGCATCCCTAATTCAGCAAATAATTTAACTAATTATATAATCAAGATCTGAGGCTGGAATGAAAACCTGCATACACACGGCCCTCCATGGCAACGAGTTTGACACCACTGAGTTAGAGCATCTGTTGAATGGTAGGGAGAATTACCCAAATAAGTTTAGTCTCGTCTTGATCAGACCTGGGTGAAATACGTATTTGTTTTGGATTCAAATGCTTTCCTAAGCTTTACTGATCAATAAATAAAAAAAACTCTCAAAGAGTGCAAACCCCGCCTTCTGGTCATATTGGCAGGCTCAGTTACACCAGGCAAGATCAATAGAGCACAGAAATGTACTTGAATCCAAAACAAATATGTATTTGACCCAGGGTCTGATAGTTGTTCCTTCTAGATTTGGGAAGACACTTACCTTTCACTGATAGCAACTCTGTGCCCAGTGCATTGCTTTATGATGCTAATGATGTGGTAACCTGATGAATCTTAGCCACCTTAACCCCCCCCCCCCACCCGCCAACAGGCAAAGCATCCCCCGCCCCCCCAGCATCCCCCGCCAGCCCTTTCCTGCCCCAAGCCACTCGGCCCGTCTCTTTCTAGCCTTTTTTGTGATGCGCCGAATTTCTCAGATTCCCATGGGAACGCAAATGCCGCGCTCATAAACGGCAATGGCTGTGCCCCACCTGTGAATCACACCCTGCAACGTTACAAGCCCAGTTCTCTAGCCAGCGTACTGCACTGCTGACTCCATCTTGTTTTTTTTGTTTGTTTTAAACCCCAGTGTGTTTCCTGTATGAGAGGGAGGGTGGTGCCAGGTTTGGTGTCGTAGCCCTTTTCGGTTTCCACGGCGCCCCCCTGAGCCGTTTCGGCAGGCTAAGACCGGCCGGGGGTGGGGGGGGGGGGGGTTAGCGCCACGGACGCGGCCGCCGAACGGTTTCCGTGGCGACGAAGGCCCCTAAGGCCCCGCCTCCGAAGGGGCGGGCCGGAGAAAACGCGTCGTGTTCCGAGGGGCGTTTTCAGCTTTGCGCTGTTGACTAAGCCCGGGGCGGAGAGCGCGGCTGACTCGGCGTTTCCTTCCGGAAGCTTCCGCGCGCGTGCGGGGGATCGCCGCTCGTCACGAAACGGGGGCCTCGGCGAAGAGGAGCGCGGCCGCCCCCCAGCGCGGCTCGTCATCGCAGCTTTCGGCCTCCCGCACCTTCCCCCCCGGCACGCGGCACGGGACGGTCCCCAAAAAAAAACAGAGCCGGTCGCAGGATTGACGGACGAGGGCTTTCCTGGCACCTGTCCAGACGAGCAGGGCAGCAGAGCAGTGTCGTGCAAGACGGGAAATTTCTCATTGTTCAGTCTGGGAGTGTGTGTGTGTGTGTGTGTGTGTGTACACGTCTGCATGTGTGTGTGCGTGTGCGCGAGAGAGCGAGCGTGTGTAAATGTAAGTGCGTGTGTGAGTGTGTATGCGTTTACAGGTGTGTATGCGTGTGCCTGAGAGAGAGTGTGTGTGTTCGTACACGGAGGCGTCCGCGTGTTCTCTGGACGTTCGCGCGATTCCCGAGTCCCGTTCTCTCCCGCCCCCCCCGCAGCGCTACGGAAACGTTTGCGCTTTAAATGTTCGACGGAGTTACGTAATCCGAAGTCCTCCGGTGATATGGGGCGACGTAGCTCGGGAGGTAAGACCCGATTGTCCGGCAGTCGGGGGGGGTTGCCGGTTCGAACCCCGCCCTGGGGCGTGTCGAAGTGTCCCTGAGCAAGACGCCTAACCCCTAACTGCTCTGGCGAATGAGAGGCATCAGTTGTAAAGCGCTTTTATCCAAAGCGCTATGTAAATGCGGTCCATTTACCGCTTACCGTATTTCTTTCGGTTGTAATTGCAGGCTGTCTGTACGACGGTTGCCTGTTCGGGCTTTCGTGACAGGTGGTTGCCGTGGGCTACAACGATGTGCCAGTGCTCGACGGGGTGCTTGACAAATGAACAAAAAACGTATTCAAAACTAAGTAGATGATAAATGAGCTTGAGGGAAAAAAAAGGGCAGGTTCCTCCTTCCTTAAATGAGGTCCCGTACGGATGAATGAAATGTCTGGCTTACCCAGCGCTCACACACCCCACGCTCTCCCCATAAACGCTCACACACCCCACGCTCTCCCCTAAACGCTCACACACCCCACGCTCTCCCCTAAACCCTCACACACCCCACGCTGTCCCCTAAACACTCACCCAGCGCTCTGTACTAAACCCTCACACACCCCACGCTCTCCCCTAAACGCTCACACACCCCACACTGTCCCCATAAATGCTCACACACCCCACGCTGTCCCCTAAACGCTCACACACCCCACGCTGTCCCCTAAACCCTCACACACCCCACGCTGTCCCCTAAACCCTCACACACCCCACGCTGTCCCCTAAACGCTCACACACCCCACGCTGTCCCCTAAACCCTCACACACCCCACGCTGTCCCCTAAACCCTCACACACCCCACGCTGTCCCCTAAACGCTCACACACCGCACGCTCTCCCCTAAACCCTCACACACCCCCCACGCTCTCCCCTAAACGCTCACACACCCCACACTCTCCCCATAAACCCTCACACACCCCACGCTCTCCCCTAAACACTCACACACCCCACGCTCTCCCCTAAACACTCACACACCCCACGCTCTCCCCATAAACCCTCACACACCCCACGCTCTCCCCTAAACGCTCACACACCCTACGCTCTCCGCTGGGTGTTCTGACCCCGCCTCCTCCGCTGTAACTGTTGCTGTTTCCTCTCGTCTGTGGGATGAGGTTCCCCCCCCCCCCCCTAGCAGGCCGGCTAAAAAAAGCTGTCGGGCGTTTTTAGATGAAAGAGCACCCCTCCCCCCCCCCCCACCCCACCCCATACCCTCCGTGTGTGGCGCAAGAAGCCCGCGCGCTTAGCGGAAGGCCTGCCCCGGCCCGTTCCCCGCCGCTGCTTTTGGACGCTTCGCCATTTCTCGCCAAATTTTCAATACGGTTTCAAGCGGATGGGCCCAGTCTAGACACAGTCTAGGCAGATTTACAGCTTTTTCGAAAAGGAGTCGGGCTCACCGAGTTGGACTTTGTTTCACTGCGCGTGTGTCGGTAGCACCTTCGTTACTTTAATTGAAAGCGGACGGTCGTACCCCCTCTTTTGTACGAAATCATCATGTTTATTCGGATGAGTAGAAAGCAGCGATGGTGAGACGTGGCGACAGGGCCGACGGGATCGGAAAGGTGCCGCAGCGGGAGATCCACCCCCCTGCCCCATTTGGTTGGTGGTGGGGGGGGGGGGGGGGGGGGGGGCGTCCATTATGGCTCAGTTCGGCCACCCCACACGCTCGGTTGCACACGTTTTTCACACACGCCCTTATTTGGGTCCACCGAGCCCTTTCTCTAGCGGAGGCCCGTTTCCTGCTTTACGGGGGAGGTCGTTTCTACGGAGACGGTCAGCTCGAAAGGATCGGCCCGACGACGGAGAGAGGTCCGTCGCCGCGTCTCGTTTCGGTGAGGTCGTCACCGCCGAGCAGTTGGCGCCGGGCTAGCCTCGGGTAGCGCTCACGTGCACCTGTGCCCCTGTACGTGGCGGGGATAAACCTGTTTTTTGACAGGGGTAACAGGGGCCACTGGATGCTGTCGACGCATCCCTGGTTTTATAACCTGCTTTCCCCGAAGGCTAACGCTAACGCTTAGAGTTACCCTCGGACTCCCTGACGTGACGTGCTTGGGGCCGTTGAAGGTGTGTTGCGCGCGTTCGTGTAACCTGGATACGTCTCTCCCGAGTGTCGAGTGTCTCCTGTGTTTGGAGCACGTGACCGCGCGGCCGGCTCCTGTTCGGATCAGCGTCCGTATCAGTGGCGTCCTGCCAAAACGGCGTAGCTCCAAAAAATGTTCTTCTGTGGAGCAAAAAAACTGCTTCTTTGAGAGGTTTTTGAACCAACTTTATTAGTTGATGAGGCCACAGCACAGTGGAGCTTGATAAGAACTTTCAGTGTGTTTAAAAAATCATGCCAATAAGGAAACATTGAAGCTCAAGGGCTTTTGTGGTAAAACAAGACAAATAAAAAACTGTACTTGTCTCCTGTTCATTGTGCTCTTAAAGATTCTGTCTTGTCTGCACTCCCGTGTCTCCCCTCAATGGCTTTTGAAGGCCTCTGTCCACAGTGTTGAGTTTGGTCTCGTCTGTCCACAGCGAGTTTGGTCTCGTCTGTCCTCAGCGTTGAGTTTGGTCTCATCTGTCCTCAGCGTTGAGTTTGGTCTCGTCTGTCCACAGCGTTGAGTTTGGTCTCGTCTGTCCACAGCGTTGAGTTTGGTCTCGTCTGTCCACAGCGTTGAGTTTGGTCTCGTCTGTCCACAGCGTTGAGTTTGGTCTCGTCTGTCCACAGCGTTGAGTTTGGTCTCGTCTGTCCACAGCGTTGAGTTTGGTCTCGTCTGTCCACAGCGTTGAGTTTGGTCTCGTCTGTCCTCAGCGTTGAGTTTGGTCTCGTCTGTCCTCAGCGTTGAGTTTGGTCTCGTCTGTCCACAGCGTTGAGTTTGGTCTCGTCTGTCCACAGCGTTGAGTTTGGTCTCGTCTGTCCACAGCGAGTTTGGTCTCGTCTGTCCACAGCGAGTTTGGTCTCGTCTGTCCTCAGCGTTGAGTTTGGTCTCATCTGTCCTCAGCGTTGAGTTTGGTCTCATCTGTCCACAGCGTTGAGTTCGGTCTCGCCTGTCCACAGCGTTGAGTTTGGTCTCATCTGTCCACAGCGAGTTTGGTCTCGCCTGTCCACAGCGTTGAGTTTGGTCTCGTCTGTCCACAACGTTGAGTTTGGTCTCATCTGTCCACAGCGTTGAGTTTGGTCTCGTCTGATTGGTCTCGTCTGTCCACAGCGTTGAGTTTTTTGTCTCGTCTGCCTCTCCACAGGGCTCCGGAGATCATCCTGGGGTTGGCCTTTTGCGAAGCCATAGACATGTGGTCCCTGGGCTGCGTCATCGCCGAGCTGTTCCTGGGATGGCCGCTCTACCCCGGCGCGCTGGAGTACGATCAGGTAACGGGTCTGCTTCGCCTGGGGCTCCGATACCTTGCGGCGTGCCGATGAGGCACTCCCCCACGGCCTTCCTGCGACTGCACACTCGCCGCCGGGTTACCCTCGACAGCTGCTCGGCCGTGCGACTAGTTCTGCCTGCCCGCTGCCGAGTTGTCCACGAGACCGTCTGTCCGTCTTGCGTTGCGTTCACCCCCTCACACAGCAGAACCTGACCCTGTTCAGTTTAAGCCAGTGAACTGTCATACCCCATGCCGTCACAGTCCCCATGATGCACTCTGATTTGGAATCTGCCCCCCCCGTCCCTCCGCTCACAGAACGTGCCGGCATCCCCTCCTTTCCCTGAGGAGTCCTTTATGTTTGAAGGGAGATGGCAGTCCATCTACACCCCTCCCTCCCTCCCTTCATTTCTCTTCTTTTTTTTAGGCAGGTTTAGGGTGTGTGCCCCCCGTCCTGCCAGGCCCACGCTTTTGTGGCGGGGGCCCTGATGAGATTACAGCTGTGGTTCCTGGAGGCAGGGAGGGAGGTCCTGGGGGCGGGGGAAGCTGGATGAAAGGGTGTGTGGGGGGTGGTGGGGGGGCATGCGGTGTTGGGTTACACCCCCAGTGCTGCAGTCGCAGGACCATGCTGCAGATTGAGCAATTTCGGGCTGGTCTAAAGCTACGCACTCTTGGGGACTGGTGCTCGCTGCCCCCCCCCCCTCCCCCACGGGTCCCGCTCCCGCCCCCATCCCTACACCACAACCCTGTATCAGTTTCACAAGCGCTGCCGTCGGTTCAAAAGTAGTCTTTCATATTTATGTTTCGTTTTTTTTTTTTTTACAGCTCGCATGACTCCCCAAGCTCGGGATCATGTTTTTGCCCCGGGGGAAAGAGAGAGAACCCATTTAGAGACGCTTAATACGGGCCGAGCCCCTTCTCGAGGGCAGGGGAGGATGGGCCGTGGCACTGGGAGACAGTAATCTGGTGGTGTGGGAGGGCACTCGGTGTGCTGACGCAGGGGGACCCGCACGCTGATTAGCTCTGTGCGCAGTATGAGATTAGCCCAGGTTCGGCCCTGCATGAGCTGCATGCCTGTCTGGCCCGAGCATTAGCATTAGCATTAGCTGTGCTCTCTGCATTAGCATTAGCTGTGCTCTCTGCATTAGCATTAGCTGTGTGCTTGCATTAGCATTAGCCGTGCTCTCTGCATTAGCATTGCTGTGTGCATTAGCATTAGCTCTGCACTCTGCATTAGCATTTGCTGTGCTCTCTGCATTAGCATTAGCTGTGTCCTTGCATTAGCATTAGCTGTGCTCTCTGTATTAGCATTAGCTGTGTGCTTGCATTAGCATTAGCCATGCGCTCTGCATTAGCATTAGCTTTGCTGTGTGCATTAGCATTAGCTCTGCACTCTGCATTAGCATTTGCTGTGCTCTCTGCATTAGCATTAGCTGTGTGCTTGCATTAGCATTAGCTGTGCTTTCTGCATTAGCATTAGCTGTGCACTCTGCATTAGCATTAGCTGTGCTCTCTGCATTAGCATTAACTGTGCTCTCTGCATTAGCATTAGCTCTGCACTCTGCATTAGCATTAGCTGTGTGCTTGCATTAGCATTAGCTGTGCTCTCTGCATTAGCATTAGCTCTGTACTCTGCATTAGCATTAACTGTGTGCTTGCATTAGCATTAACTGTGCTCTCTTCATTAGCATTAGCTCTGCACTCTGCATTAGCATTTAGCAGACGCTCTTATCCAGAGCGACGTACAACAAGTGCATCAGTTCAAGGTGGAGGTGCAGAAAAAAACACACTAGAGTGAAGTAAAGATCGTAGTGCCAGAAGTGACCGCATAGATCAGGACTCCGACCCTGCATACCGTCCAACTGGAGTGTTTACCCAAGAAGAGCCTTTCCCGTTTGCTGCTCGGAGCTCCTGTTTATTTCCACCGCGGTATCTCTGAGATTGCCCCCCTCTCCCCCCCTCCGCTCACGCGTTCCTACGCAGGCGTTTTTATTCCCGGAGTTTTCTTTGCCGTAAAGTCCGGGAAACTGGAGGCTGGGGGGTCGGCCTCCGCTTAGTCATCCCAAAACTCGTCGCTGTCGGCGGCGGCAGGCGGTGCCAAAAAAAAAAAGAAACCGCTCCCGTGGCTCGCTCTCCTCCGGCTGAGCGACCGCGACCGGCGTCCCCCGCGGTCGCCGTGACCGCGACCGTCGCCGCGGCCACTGCTGTGGCGTAAAAAAAGGGGCGACGAACCCCGCCTGTGCGTCTCGCGGCGCGTGCGCGGAGGTCCGCGCGCCTGGGGTGCGAAGCAGCGGGGAGGAGATGCTTAGACGGACGCGCACCGCGGTCACCGGATCTACCAGCAGGGTTCACTAGAGAGAGGTGAGAGCGGAATCTGGGCTGACTGAAAGCTCCCTGACTCCGGGTGCTGCTGCCGGCGATTGTCTGCCTCCCCGCGGGGCGAACCGGACGCGCTTGCTCTTGGTGTGGGTCGGGGTTCGATCCCAGGCTGTGGGCCCTGTGCATGCACCAGAACGGTGCCTTAAAAGGATGAGCCGCCCCAGCAGCCCTGGATTTTGTGTTATTTTTAACTGAATGTATGTGCTGTAGCTGTCTGCGTTTTGAAGTGTGTGTAGATTTGAATTGTCAGGATGGAGGGGATGCCTGTTGATGTTCGAGGTGCCTGTTATACCGTACATACAAGCAGTAGAACTGTTTCGGTATTGGATATCTCTTGCATTGAGTGCAGCGGTCAAGGGGTGTCTGTTATTCAGTATTCACTGGTCAGTAGTGTCTGTGCTGTGCTGTATTCAAGGGTCAGTAGTGTCTGTGCTGTACTGTATTCAGGGGTCATTTGTTCTGTGTGGTACAGTGTCCAGGGGTCAGTAGTGCCTGTGTGGTACAGTGTTAAGGGGTCAGTAGTGCCTGTGTGGTACAGTGTTCAGGGGTCAGTAGTGCCTGTGTGGTACGGTGTTCAGGGGTCAGTAGTGCCTGTGTGGTACGGTGTTCAGGGTTCAGTAGTGCCTGTGTGGTACGGTGTTCAGGGGTCAGTAGTGCCTGTGTGGTACAGTGTTCAGGGGTCAGTAGTGCCTGTGTGGTACGGTGTTCAGGGGTCAGTAGTGCCTGTGTGGTAGTGTTCAGGGGTCAGTAGTGCCTGTGTGGTACGGTGTTCAGGGGTCAGTAGTGCCTGTGTGGTAGTGTTCAGGGGTCAGTAATGCCTGTGTGGTACAGTGTTCAGGGGTCAGTAGTGCCTGTGTGGTACAGTGTTCAGGGGTCAGTAGTGCCTGTGTGGTGCCTGTGTTCAGGGGTCAGTAGTGCCTGTGTGGTACGGTATTCAGAGGTCAGTAGTGCCTGTGTGCTACAGTGTTCAGGGGTCAGTAGTGCCTTTGTGGTACGGTGTTCAGGGGTCAGTAGTGCCTGTGTGGTACAGTGTTCAGGGGTCAGTAGTGCTTGTGTGGTACGGTGTTCAGGGGTCAGTAGTGCCTGTGTGGTACGGTGTTCAAGGGTCAGTAGTGCCTGTGTGGTACAGTGTTCAGGGGGTCAGTAGTGCCTGTGTGGTGCAGTGTTCAGGGGTCAGTAGTGCCTGTGTGGTACGGTGTTCAGGGGTCAGTAGTGCCTGTGTGGTACGGTGTTCAGGGGTCAGTAGTGCCTGTGTGGTACAGTGTTCAGGGGTCAGTAGTGCTTGT